>NC_133521.1:277500-287500 GCF_049354715.1 Callithrix jacchus
TAGATCTACCTGAGCTTATATTAAAATAAAAAAGAGGGAGAGGAAGAGGGAGGGGTGGAAGAAAGTGGGGGAGGGAGGGGGGAGAGAGAGAGAGAGAGAAGAGGAAGAAGAAGAAGAAGAAGAAGAAGAAGAAGAAGAAGAAGAAGACCTCATGAATTTCTAGAAAATAAGACCTTATGACTTTTGCATCCGTTGGCGACTCTAGGTAGTTTGCTGAACCTGGTTCTGTGGCCTTGCCTCTGTTTACTTTTGCACTCCAGGCCACGATGCACAGTGCCAGACCTGGGAGGAGTTCAGCCACGCTGCCTACCGAGAGAGAAGCTTTACCTCGCTGACCCTGTGAAGGCACGTGTGGTTCTCAAATACAGGCATTCTGATGGAAACTTGTGTGTTAAACACACAAGTAACAGATGATCGAGTTTGTCTGGTGTCTAAAAGAGAGCAAGCTCAAGATGGAAAGAAGACTGAGAAATTCCACAGTCAACTAACTAGTGGCACTGACCGTAGCCAGGGAATCCCTCAGTGTTACCATGGAAACTGAGTGAATGGTTTGAAATGAAGACTTTGTCATGTACTGAGGAAGTAAATATCTTTTGAAGTAGGGAAAGTGTTGGGACAGAAAATACTTTATGTAACTAAGTGGACTCTTCAGAAGCTCAGAGGTCATTTTCTGTAATTTTCTTTTGAACGTTTTCTTTAGAGAGCTAGGAATGCGAATGTTTTCAGTCAGAAAGCCTGTATTTACTTTTGGAAACTGCACAAGCGATGCATCTGTCTCCGGAACTTTGCAGATTACTTGATGTTAGGTAAAACGCACAATTGTTTCTTTCTGGCAGATTCGTAACAGTAACTTGAAAATGAGATATTAAGAAAAGCCAATGCTTCCTTAAATTTAGTTCATCTTTCTTTCAAAGAACATTCAATGTAACCGTTGTGTTGGATCGAGGTATTTCTTTTGGAGCATAAAATGTATGCTGTCGATGACCAACAGACATAAAAGATGGTAATCGGAACAAACTCCGCACCACAGTGCGCATTGTTACGAATGCCGTGCACCTGAGTATGTCTAGTAGTGTGGCCTCAATTATATCTAACAGGAATTGACTAACCAGTATGCTTTGCCTTCTCTCTCTCTCTCTCTCTCTCTCTCTCTCTCTCTCTCTCTCTCTCTCTCCAGAGAGATACAATAAAAATACCTTTTATTATAGGGGATTGATAGTATCAGCTCGTTGAACAATGACTTTGAATCTAGTTTTCAGTTATCAGAAGCAGCAGTTATTTGAGTGCGTGAATGCAATGACGGTCACTACACATGTACCACAACCACCATTTTACAGACATTTTCACGACGTCTTTTTCATCTGCAGTTTCTCAGAAGGCCGATAGATGATCCCAACTGTCACATCATTGCATACTTCTGTCCGTCTTCTCTCTTTCTGTAACCAAAGTGTTAGGTGTGACTGTCACAACTGTCATGTTTTCCAGTAAACCGGAAGTATGATATTATTTGACACTTATATTCGTACCCTAATTTCACCACCTAAACGTCGTGTTCACATGTTGATTCCCCAGGAATGGAATGAAGGGAAGGTACTACGTTGAAATATATCCTGCAGGCCAAGCGCAGTGGCTCAAGCCGGTAATCCCAGGACTTTGGGAGGCTGAGGAGGGTGGATCATGAGGTCAAGAGATGGAGACCATCCTGGTCAACATGGCGAAACCCCGTCTCTACTAAAAATACAAAACATTAGCTGGGCATGGTGGCGCGTGCCTGTAATCCCAGCTACTCGGGAGGCTGAGGCGGGAGAATTGCCTGAACCCAGGAGGCGGAGGTTGCAGTGAGCCGAGATCGTGCCATTGCACTCCAGCCTGGGGAAGTAGAAGAAAGAAGAAGAAGAAGAAGAAGAAGAAGAAGAAGAAGAAGAAGAAGGAGAAGGGAAGAGGAGGAGGAGGAGGAGGAGGAGGAGGAGGAAGAGGAGGAGAGGAGGAGGAGGAGGAGAAGAAGAAGAGGAGGAGGAGGAGAAGAAGAAGAGGAGGAGGAGGAGGAGGAGGAGAAGAAGAGGAAGAGGAGGAGGAGAAGAAGAAGAAGAAGATAATAATAATAATAATAAGAAGAAGAACAGGAACAAGAAGAACAAAAACAAGAAAGAAAGAAAGAAAGACCTTATTGTTGTACCCGAGCGAGTGAAAGAATGCACCAGACTCTGAGATTGAATTATGAGTCCTTTATTATGCCAGCGACCGAGAGGTGGCTGATGCCCAAAATTCTCTCCCCTAAGGAAATATTAGGCGGTCTTTTATACCCTAGTTTTAAAAGGGAGGGGGAACTTAGCTGAAGGAAATTTTTCACAAAAGGAGAGTAAGCAAAAAGTTCAAACTTAAGCTAGAACATGAGAAATAAAACAGTGCCAGGTGCGAGGGGTAAAGTTGTCACAAAAGACACACAACTTATATAGGTAACCGGGGCTCTGGGCATCGGACAGCACCTGCCCGCATTCCCAAGCTCTGCTGGTACCACTGAACTCGGCCTCTTATCAACAAATGCGTTCCCAGCGTCAGCCCGCCCCAGCTACATACTCTGGTGACATAGTGAATGGTGGGAAAATCACTAAAATGTAGAAGGTAAGATGGAGTCTGCCCAGCTCAGGAAGCTAACTGACATAAAGCCTGAACAGCTTTTAGTCTGAGAAAGAGAGAGCTAGTTTTAACTGGCAAAAAGCAGGTTATCACATTATGAAGTACAGTTTACAGGAACCGGCTGTCACTAGACATCGAGAAATCCACAAAAGCGCTAGTCAACAGCAGGAGAAAAACAGCAGCTCACACACGTCCTGGGGAAAAGATACACCGTCCTAGAATTCCGTGCCAAGGCATCACCTCCGGTCATCTTAAGGGAGCAAAGTATCTCTTTTTAGACAGCGTTTCTATTTTGGGCACAAACTACTACGGCCGAGCGTGGCGCCACGATGCCCTTCCCATTTTGCATATATGCTGGCCCGGGGAAGGAGAAAAGAAGACATCAAGAGAAAAGGTGATTGAGAGACCCAGCCAAGATGAAGCTTTCCTAGGGAGGGAGGGAGGGATGGCTGAGGAGTGAAGGGGTGAAAAAGCCCCACCACTACTGTCCAGCCCGCCCACCCGCTTGCCCACGAGGACCAAAGGCTGTGCCATCGCCCCCAGCTGCCTCTGGGGAAGTGGGACCGTGCCCCACCCCCACCCCCACCCCCCATCTTCAAAAACAGTGGCCACTGAGTGAGGTGAGATCTGGCCATCACCCATGCAAATGTCAACCGGCAAAGGGTGGGGGGAGGGGAGAGAGGATGGAGGCCCACGCGCCTGGCTCCAGAACGTTTCCACGCAGGGTGGTGAGAGGCGCGGCGTTGGGGGGAACCCACCTCACAAACTCATCGAGTTGGAGTAAAGGGGCGGGTGGGGGGTGCTTAAAAAATAAACCAACTCCTCATAAAGCCCAGGTAGAAGAGTCTATGCGCATGAAAGACACCAACAAACAAAGGAACACAAAGTACCGATAAAGGAACAATAGGGCCCCCACCGGGGCGGAGGTTCCCCAGGCAACGAGGGAGAGAGGGAGGGGCCTCCAGATGGGCGGAAGAGAAACCGGTTGCCCCAGGCTCTGTGAAGTCCTCGGGCTGGCAGAGCTCCCTCCGCGCCACCTCGATTTTCCATTACAGTGGCCGCTAGGTGATGCCCAAAGACCACCGATGCTTGCAGGCGTCAGCACGAAAAAGAAGGGAACGCTGGATCGCTCTGGGTCGGGGTGGAGGTTGGGGGGCGGGGGCGGGGGCGGGGGCGGGGGCGGGGGCGGGGGCGGCTCAGGCACGCCGCGTCGCCGGCCTCTCCCCGATCCCTCTCGGATCAGGTCGTTTCTGGGCCCAGGGAGTCCTCTCGGGTGATGCCCGCCTGCAACTAGTCGACCGGAGCCCCCAGGGGACACGGCCTAGGCACCCGCCCGTGGGTTCTTCTGGAACTTCCATTCCCCTAGAGAGAAGGAAGAGGAGACCAGGGGCGGGGGCGTGTGGACGGAGGCTAGGGGTGGAGATGGGGCCTATCTAAGATGGAAGTCCAGTCCCTAGCGTTTCCGAGTGGACTCCAGACCCACCACCTCAGAGTGTCAATATCCGTTACAGGGAAGCGAAGGTCCGTGAAATCCACACTCACTCCCGGAGTGAGTGGCACGATCTCGGCTCACGGCAACCTCCGCCTCCTGGGTTCCAGCGATTCTCCTGCCCTCAGGCTCCCGAGTAGCTTGGGATGACAGGCACGTACCACCCACCGTGCCGGGTGAATGTTGTATTCTTAGTAGAGACGGGGTTTCTCCACGTTGCCCCGGCGCCGGTCTCGAACTCTCGACCTCTCGCGATCCACCCACCGTCTCCTCACGAGAACATCACTGGGCCGTCCCAGCCCAGTAGCGATACAGTGGCCATGCCTTAGAAATCACTCCCACGCACACACCGCGATAGGTCCTATGTCTAGAAATGTATGCCGCGGTCATGAGCTTTCTTCCTTAGCGCCTCCACGATTGGCTTCGCTAGGTAAGATTTTCCCTAACCGTTTATTTTTGAGTTGAGGAGTTTGTCAGGGAAATAGGAGAAGGATAGACGCCACAAGTGACAGGGAGAAAAGTCTGAAACATGCTCCTTTCATCCAAGTGGGAGCCTGGCCTCGACCTCCCCAAATCCTACACACCGAGTGGGGAAACCCAGCAGGGCCCCTCTGTCCGTCTAGATTCCTCTCGGCCTCTGTAAGCACGCGCTCTTTCCTTTTCGTGGAAGAGGCAGGGCCCTCCCCCTCTCCCAGAACCGAAGTTCTCAGGACCTAGAGTCGGAGAAGATACACCCTGTGGAACCCAAGTCATCCCGGGGGCCTTCGTTCTGCAGGGGACCCAGAAACGAAACGTGTCTGGCCTATTCTCTGATTCATCTGTCTCTGACGAGTTGACGGTTTCAGGCGAACCTTCAAAGGGCCAAAGGCAAAGAGCTCTTCCTCTGCCCCTACCCGACCTTTTCGTGAGCAGCGAAGGGTGACAGTCTCCTCAGGCAGGCCCAGGTCACCAGGTATCCCGATCCATTTCTCCCCTCCCTCCCAGTGGGATTCCACCCATCCGTCTTCGGGATGGGGCGACACAATGTCCAAGTTACTTTACCGAGTCACTAACGGAGAGAGGGGATCGAGGGGAGTCAACCTATGTCAGAAATGACATAGGTTCAGAGCCTAAAAAAGGGCCGGCCGCAGTGAAAGGTGGCAGGGTGCGAGCTTGCCCCCCCCGCCCCGGGACAGAGTCTCACCCCTGTCGCCCAGGCTGGAGTGCAACGGCGTGATCTCAGCCCAGGGCAACCTCCGCCCCCCAGGTTCAAGGGGTTCTTTTGCCTGCCTGCCTGCCTGCCTGCCTGCCTGCCTGCCTGCTTGCTTGCCTCAGCCTCCCGGGTTGCTGATATCACAGGCATCCCCCACCACACACCCGGCTAATCATTTGTACGTTTAGTAGAGACGGGGTTTCATCAGGTTGGCCACGCTGGTCTCGCTCGAACTCCTGACCTCAAGTGATCCTCCCTCCTGGGCCTCCCAAAGTGCTATAGGATGACGGGCGTGAGCCACCGCTCCCCGCCCGCGCGCTTGCTCTTCAAGGGTGAAGTGCTGGCGGCTCACGCCCGTCATCCCAGCACTTTGGGAGGCCCAAGAGGGCGGATCACTTGAGGTCAGGAGTTCGAGGCCAGCCTGACCAACATGGCGAAACCCCATCCCTCCTGAAAATAGGAAAAGTAGCCGGGGGGCGTGGTGGTGCGCGCCCGTCATTCCAGCTACCGAAGGACGAAGCAGAAAAGGAGACTCTTCCAGCCAGCCCCACCGCGTCCCCCCACCCCCAGCCACAGCCACAGCCAGCCTTCTTGTGGGGCGGCGCCTGCCGAATGGAGTGGAGCCCGAGGCCATGGGAGCCATCACCTCCGACTCCAGAAGGGAAACAGGGCTGTCTGCCTTTGAATGGGGCTCTAGAAGGCGGCTCGGCTGCCGCTTCCGAAGCGATGCGCCTCCCTTCGCCTGGCACAGAGCGAGGCTCCGTCTCAAAAAGAAGAAGGAGAAAAAAGAAGAAAATATTAGCACGTCAGTTGTGGTCGCGAATCAGTCCCCGGAGGCCAGGCACAGTGTGGCTCGAGCCCATCCATCATCCCAAAACTTTGAGACGCCAGGTCGGGAGGATTGCAACGAAGTGATGAGACCCTGCCTGTTCGTTGCAATTGATCTGTTTGTTTGTTTGTTTGTTTGTTTGTTTGTTTGTTTGTTTGTTTGTTTTGAGACGGAGCTTCGCTCTTGTTACCCACCAGGCTGGAGGGCAATGGCAGGATCTCGGCTCACCGCAACCTCCGCCTCCTGGGTTCAGGCAATTCTCCCGCGTCAACCTCCCGAGTAGCCAGGGCTACAGGCACGCAGAACCATGCCCAGCTAATTTCTGTATTTTTAGTAGAGACGGGGTTTCACCCGGTTGACCAGGATGGTCTCGATCTCTCGAGCTCGTGATCCACCCACCTCGGCCTCCCAAAGTGCTGGAATTCTAGGCGTGAGCCACAGCGCCCGGCCTAGAAAACATTGAAAAACTGATCTGAGGGGCCGGGCCCGGTGGCTCACGCCTGTCATCACAGCACTTTGGGAAGCCGAGGCGGGCGGATCACCCGAGGTCGGGAGTTGCAGACCAACCTGGTGAAACCCCGTCTCTAGAAAAATGAATGAATGATCTGATCACAGTGGCATGTGCCTGTGGTCCCAGGTACTCTGGAGGCTGAGGCGGAGGAATGTCTTGAACCAAGGAGTGTCTAGACTGCAGTGAGCGAGCTCTGATGGCACCACTGCACTCCAGCCAGGGCGACCGAGTGAGACACTGTCTCTAGATCAATAAAACAATTGGAAGGAGCTCTCTCTGTCTTACTTTCAATGGGTGTCTCTTTAGGCCAGGTGAAAAACAAGTAAGAGAGAGAGAGAGAGAGAGAGAGAGAGAGAGAGAGAGAGGAGAGAGGAGAAAGAGAGGAGAGAGAGAGAGGAGAGAGGAGAGAGGAGAAAGAGAGGAGAGAGAGAGAGAGAGAGAGAGAAAGAGAGGGAGGGGGAGAGAGAGAGAGAGAGAGAGAGAGGAAAGAGGAGAAAGAGAGGAGAGAGGAGAGAGAGAGAGAGAGAAAGAGGGGGAGAGAGAGAGAGAGAGGGGGGGAGAGAGAGAGAGAGAGAGAGAGAGAGAAAGAGAGGGAGGGGGAGAGAGAGAGAGAGAGAGAGAGAGAGAGAGAGAGGAAAGAGGAGAAAGAGAGGAGAGAGGAGAGAGAGAGAGAGAGAGAAAGAGGGGGGGAGAGAGAGAGAGAGAGGGGGGGGGAGAGAGAGAGAGAGAGAGAGAGAGAGAGAGAGAGAGAGAGAGAGAGAGAGAAGGTGTTGGGAGGCGTGTCTGCTTGATGACTAAAACTACACAAACCCAAACAAGGGGAACACAATGCGTAGGTGTGTAGGATTTGGTAAATAAATCCCGTTTTCTTTTCTTCTCCGGAGAACACCTGTAATCCCAACAACTCGGAAGGCTGAGGCAGGCAGATCACCCGAGGTCGGGAGTTTGAGAGCAGCCTGACCAACATGGTGCAACCCTGTCTCTCAATAACTAATCTGGGCACAATGGCACGTGTACTCTGGAGGCTGAGGTGGAAGAATGTCGAGCCAAGGAGTGTCCAGACTGCAGTGAGTGAGCTAGGATGACACCACTGCGCTCCAGAATTTAAGCCTCTCTCTGTCTCTCTGTTTCTCTCCCTTCCCTCCCTCCCTCCCTCCCTCCCTCCCTCCCTCCCTCGTCTCTTTTCTCCGCCCCCACCGTCTCTCTCTCTCTCTCTCTCTCTCTCTCTCTCTCTCTCTCTCTCTCTCTCTTTCTTTGTCACAGGATTGCCCAGCTAGGATTAACAGGTAGCTGCCGCCATGCCCAGCGAAACTTCCTTTTTTACTATTATTATTTTAAGAGAGAGTGTCTCACTCTGTTACCCAGGCTGGATTGCCATGGCGTGGATCTCGGCTCACCGCCACGTCGGACTCCCTGGTTCAAGTGACTGGCCTGCCCCAGCCTACCGAGTTACTGATCTAACAAGCGTACGCCACCACACCTGGCACATTTTTATGTTTTTTCGTAGAGACGGGGTTTCGCCATGTTGGCCAGCCGGGTCTTGCACTCCTGGCCTCAAGTGATCCACCTGGCTCAGCCCCCGCTACGTGTCGGAATTACAGGCATGGGCCGCCTCATCCGGCTCGGCCAATCTTTTTAATATATCATAGAGACGGTGTTTCCTCAGCCATGGGGTTGTGAGATTGGTTCACTCAATATGTATAGTGCTAAAGGGGTAAATTAGTGTGATTTGTGACACGGATGTGAAAAGAGTGTGTGTGTGTGTGTGTGTGTGCACGCGCGCACACACACATGCTGTGCTGGCTGGGGGGGGGAGAGAGAGAGAGAGCACGAGAGCGCGTGAGAGACCATCCTGACAGAGAGAGAGAGAGAGAGAGAGAGAGAGAGAGAGAGAGAGCGCGAGTGAGAGACCATCCTGACCAAGAGGACCTAGAAATGGTGTCTGATTTGCGTCTCTGTCTAGTCGCCCATCTGTCTGTAGGTGACTGATAATTCCACAAATGAGGGCGAGCATCATCTATTGAGCTCTTTCTTTCTCCCTCTCATGTGTGTCATGTCTGCCGTGGAACGAGGGAAAAAAAGAGGCTCTGATGGGAAGTCGTCCTGACGTCTGAGGAAGCTAAAGACAGGCTGCTGACTGAACGAAGGGCATCGTATGTGACACTCTGACGCCCGAGCCGCCTAGAAATGCATCTTAGTTTTCATGCCAGTGCTGTCAGTTTATCCTGTAAGTCAGCAAGACTGACTTACCCCCACACCCAGGAAGAACAGCACACACCCGGGTGGTCCAGTGTGGTCCCAACCGGCCCACCCAGGCCATCTGGTGAAACGGGTCGCTGGCGAATTTGAAAGCAGCCGCAATGCGGTTCCCCTGGGGAGGAGGCTCCCGGAGGGCCTTTTGGGCCTCCAGAGAGGATTTAGCACCGAAAACCGCAAATCTAACCCACCCACTGAATCTTGCTGCTCCCTCCCTCCCTCCCTCCCTCCCTCCCTCCCTCCCTCCTTCCCTCCTTCCCTCCCTCCTTCCCTCTCTCCTTCCCTCCCTCCTTCCCTCCGACTGGGTCCAAGGTACAACCTGGGAGGCAGCCAAAGAAATTTCCACTGTGTGCCTTTTGTCTTTCTCTTTATTTTTAAAATAATTTTCATGTTTCAAGAGATGCTCGTTTGAAGAGGAAATTTTCAAAGAGTATGAAAATTCGTCCTAAAGAACAGAGTTTCCCAACAAAGCAGAGAGAGAGAGAGAGAGAGAGAGAGAGAGAGAGAGAGAGAGAGAGATTCCGTCCAAAAACAAAACAAAACAAAAAAAAAACAGGTGCACATGGCCAATGTCAGCACTTTCTGCACTATATAAATCAACTATCAGAGAGCGATCAGGCACGCCACCCTCGATGTGGCTTGTGGCACTGGAAAGAAAAGGTAGGATCGTGAGATGTGTGTGAAAATTGTCTTAGTTTGCAACGCCCGTATTATAGACTGTGTGTCCAGACCGGAAACAAGGACTGGAAAGAAACGCACAAGACAAATACGACCAGGCCCGTTCCACGTTCACGCCTGTCACCGCAGCGGTCTCAAAGGCCGACGTGGGAGAACGGCTGGAGCGCAAAGGTTTGTGATCATCTCGATCTGTCATTCGACACCACCTCCACCTGCATAAATGATCATCAGCAGCATCATCGTCATCGAAGTTTCAAAAGAAATATGTGTGTCCAGAGTGCGGACCACAAAGCGAGACCACATGCCTACTAAGAAGGTGATAGGCAAGACACACGGGAAAGACAAACAGACAGACAGACGGACAGACGGACACGGACGGACGGACGGACACAAACGAACGGACAATAG